>NC_069508.1:165837856-165880356 GCF_027579735.1 Bombina bombina | reverse complement strand
GGGGCAAAAAAGTGCAAAACAAGTACTGCGGCCACCTGAACAAACAGAAAATGTGGGGATTGTGGACTCTCATCATCATAAAATGAATTTATTTATCAGGTAAGCATACATTTTGTTTTATTTTATTACACGGTGAGAGTTTACAAGTCATCATGTGTGGGAATCAATACCCAAGCTGTGAAGTCAGAGTATTGAAGGGACAGTTTAGTCCAAAATAAACTTTCACGATTCAGATAAAGAATGTAATTTTAAACAATGTTCCAATTTACTTTTATCACCAATTTTGCTTTGTTCTCTTGGTATTCTTATTTGAAAGCTAAACCTAGGAGGTTTATATGCTAATTTCTAAGCCCATTAAGGCCGCCTCTTCTCTCAGGGTATTTTGACAGTTTTTGACCACTAGAGGGTGTTAGTTCATGTGTTTCTTATAGATAACACTGTGCTCATGCACGTGGAGTCCAGTGAGCCAGCTCTGATTGGCTAAAATGGATGTCTGTCAAAAGAACTGAAATAAGGGGGCAGTTTGCAGAGGCTTAGATACAAGGTAATCACAGAGGTAAAAGGTGTATTTATATAACTGTGTTGGTTATGCAAAACTAGGGAATGGGTAATAAAGGGATTATCTATCTTTTTAAACAATAAAAATTCTGGTGTAGACTGTCCCTTTGCACCAAATCCGCAAATCAAATCCTGTTAGGCTACGAGCGGAGCAATCAGAATTGCTTGATTTTGTCTAACACAAATGGAGGAAAATTTAAACGACAAAAGGACCACTAGGTCATCTAACAGATTCACCCAAGGGTCCCAAGTCCTGGCACAATACTAAGGGGCAGGTTAAAAAAAACTGTGAACTGGAGTAATCACTCCCATTAATTCCAGATCTCTCACACAAGTCCAGAAAGCTTGGGTATTTAAAGGGCAAAATATTCCCGAGGAGAGCCTGAATGAAAGATTTTTTTTATACACCTAGGAAATGATTTGCAATACCCAGGGATCCTGAACAGATCTCTCCGAAGCCTCCTGCTTTTCAAATAAAGATACAAAGAGAACTAAGAAAAAATGGATAATAGAATTAAATGAGAAAGTTGCTTAAAATGTCATGCTCTATCTGAATCATGAAAGAAAAAATTGGGGTTTAGTGTCTCTTTAACAGGTTGTTTGACTGTAGTAGGACAATCCTCTACTTCTAAAGCAATAGGGCATAAATATGATCAATCCTAAAATTAAAGGACACATCCTCTGCCACAGCAGTAGTGTTCTGAGACTCAGAGAGACGATCCTAGAGTCAGAGACACCCCTATAATTAATGGGTAACTTATAGTGGCCGATCATAAAGGAAGTGTCTGATGATCTAAAGAGGAACAAATGACCACCTTCAAATGCTTGCAAACGTCTGCGCTTAACAGCTCTAGGCAAGCAAGTTAAAACCTTAAAGGGATATGAAACCCAAAATGTTTCTTTCATGATTCAGATAGAGCAATCAATTTTGTCTTGGTTCTCTAAGTGTCTTTTGTTGAAAGGCAGGGACGTATTGCTTATGAGCCGGCCCATTTCTAGAGCACTAAATGGAAACATTTTTGCAAGAATTGTATCAATTTCCAACTGCACTAGATGCCAGCACTATTCCTGCCATGTAGAGCTCCAGAAGACTACCTAAATATCTCTTCAACACAGGATAGCAGAAATGTTTAAAGTAACAGAGGATCCCCCTTCTAGATGATCAGCTGATGGACCAGAGGCCAGAGCTGCACCGGTTTGC
Organism: Bombina bombina; assembly: GCF_027579735.1. NCBI lineage: Eukaryota > Metazoa > Chordata > Amphibia > Anura > Bombinatoridae > Bombina > Bombina bombina. Next base: position 165,878,597 of record NC_069508.1, on the reverse strand, counting down.
TCCATAGTACAAGGAAGGAAGTGGCTAAGTATCAGAGATAAAAATAAGTAAATAAGCAGTATAAAGCATACAAATGGTTAACCTCGAAGGGAAGAAAAGGCACAATGTAAAACTGATTAACCCTCAAAAGGTAAACATAAGGTGCTGTTCAAATAAGCTGTGAAAAAGACTGTAAAACAATAAAAAGGCCTGCATAGCAAATAACAGCACATAAAGGGTTAAATAAAATTTGAAGCCAATCTCTAATGACCAAAGTGCCTTACTACCTCCACCGGTCCTGAGAATGTTACAGCAACACAGGAACAGGAAAGGATTAAAACACAAAAAAGGCTAAAAAGCGAGCTAAAGCAGTTAACCCATAGCGCACCTGCGCTACCGGTGAGCGCTAAAGCTAAAAACCCAAAGGTAACCAGCAGAAGTTTATCACAAGTGAAATATGCTGTTAATAGCTAAGCCGACCACGCTAAATTTAAAGCGACACTAACTTCAAAAGTGCTATAAATTGCTAGTATAAGGTGTATGGTGTATAAATATATGTTCGCAGACTATGTTCATAATAATAGCCGGTGGGCTATGAACGTGCAGGTACTTACCTCTCAGCACCACTTACCTCAGCTGCAGCAACTTGCTTCCAGTAGACAAGCCCATCGTAGGCAGTGCTGGCACATTGCCAAGGATCTGAATTAGTAACAGCATCTACAACCTAGGGGATAGGTGGACAAGTCCACATTTCACCTGGGAAGCCTACAACACTTCTGACTGAGAAAAGACCTTTCCCTTCCTGGCTAGTAATTGTCTTCCTCTCTGGACGATGTGTTACTGCGAGGAGGATTCGGGCCTCAGATCGATCAGAGATTCCCCTTTCAAACAATGAGTAGATCTTACTTTACTTTTACCTCAGTCTTCATCAAGGAGGCAAAAGAAAATGAATCATGGGAAGTGGGATAGATTTAAAGCCCTGGTGTGTTAGGGTGTCTTCTTATGCCCCCTCCTAGTTTTCAGGAGGGAAATATTCCCACAGGCGATGACCTGTGGACACTCACCATCTGATAAAAGAAAGACCATTTTTGGGTTTCATACACCTTTAATTATCCCTCGCATGTAACTATAATGCACACATATAACCGATACAAAATGAGTAATTACATTACTTTGCTATTGTAGTGTAGGTCTCCATCATATTGAGTCATCATAAACTACAAACATTAACACTTTTGGTGCTAGTGCCCCCATCTGGTAAGGAATTAGTTAAGCATTGAAAAGCAGTTATCTTCTGAATTACAAGAACTATAAAAGGACACTATACACAAGCTGCCGCTGAATGTCACCTGAAAAGCAATCACAAAAGGGCTCTGTCTTGGCTTATCTTTGGGCTCTGTCACTACGGCAACCAGCCGAGGAAACGATTTCCCGTATCCACGAATTGGCGGATCCCATAGAAGCTGGGGCTAAGGAGGCATGTGAAGCCTGGCAGAGATTGACTGCATTAATACATTAGCAAATACTGTGAAACACTGGATAAATGTCAGCAATTATGGCAAGAAGCGTCTAATAACGTTATCCATTGCCTGTCAAACCCCCGCGAGGTTTGATGTGTGGCTGCCACTCAAACACTCTCTGCAATTTTATCTCTTTTGGACACCCTGCTCTGCGGTTTTGGATTTTGTACCTTGAAATGTAATAAAGTTGAAGGCTGCTTATTCTGAGCTGATCACAATGGTCAACAAAACCTGCAGTTGAGAGGAGAACCGGCGTTCCCACGCTCATGTCAGCAGTTATAACAAGTGGTTGGGAGTTATATTATAGGAGAAGTGTGGCCCCCAAAATGGTTCAAACTGCAAACAGTTCCCTCAACATTTATAATATATTCGCAGACTGCAAAATCTCTCTCTTTGCAGCAAGAGAAAATCCAGTGACTTATTTTCTTAGTATAGTTAAAGGGACAATCAACTCATAGCATTTATCATTATAATTAAAGGCACATTAAACCAGTTTTTTTTTTTTTCTTTCATGTTTTAGAAAGAGCATGCAATTTTAAACAACTTTCCAATTAACTTCTATTATCTGTTTTGCTTCATTCTCTTGATATCCTTTGTTGATAATCATATCTAAATATGCTTTGTAGCTGCTGATTGGTGGCTGCACATAGATGCCTCATGTGGTTGGCTCACCCATGGGCATTGCTATTTCTTCAACAAAGGATACCTAAAGAATGAAGCAAATTAGATAATAGAAGTAAATTAGAATGTTTAAAATTGCATTCTCTATCTAAATCAGGAAAAATCATGTACCTTTAAGTGTTTCAAATGCATTTGGTTTCCACAGTTTACAAGGTTTTGTAAATCATGGTCACTGTGTAGCATGTAGCAGGGTCAGTAAATGTCTATAGGACAAGCAATTTGCAATCATGTTGTTTGACTAATACTGTCAGGTACGCACCAGGCCAGTAGGGCAGTGAGTAACTGGGTCTGTGTATGGTGGATAAGGAATCATTTTTTTAAATAGTAAAACAGAAAAGTGTTACATTTTAGCAGCCATAAAGTAATGGAGGGTGCCATGTTGCAACCTAGGCATCCTTCTCTGCTGTGGCCAATCAGGGAAAGTTATAAATGGGTCACAAAACTGTGCAGCCAATGCCTGTGTGGGAAATTGGGACATGAAACCCAAAAAACATTATTTCATGATTTAGACAGAGGATACAATTTTAAACCACTTTCCACTTTACTTCTATTATTTAATTTGCTTCCTTCTCTTGTTATCCTTTGCTGAAAGGTTCATCTTGGCAAGCTCAGAAGCAGCAGAGAACCTAGGTTCTAGCTGTTGATTGGTGGCTGAATATATATATATCGGATGTGATTGGCTCACCCATGAGTTCAGTTAGAAACCATTAGTGCATTGCTGCTTCTTCAACAAATGATAACAAGAGAATGAAACAAATTAGATAGAAGTAAATTAGAAAGTTGTATTTACTAACTGCATCATGAGAGAAAAAAATTGGGTTTCATGTCCCTTTAAATTTGTCTTTCAAGATTGAGATAAAGAACTTCCTTTTAAACAACTTTCCAATTTAGTTCTAATACCAATGTGGATTCATTCTCTTGGTATTCTTTATTTAAGGAGCAGAACTGCACTGCTGGGAGCTAACTGAACACATCAGTAAGCCAATGACAAGAGGCATATATGTCCAGCCACCAATCAGCAGCTAGCTCCCAGCTCCTGAGCCTACCTAAGTATACTTTTTAACAAAGGATACCAAGAGAACAAAGAAAATAAGATAATAGAAGTAAATTGGAAAGTTGTTTAAAACTCTATGTTCTACCTGAACCATGTAAGAAAATGTTTTGGTTTTATGTCCCTTTAAGTCTGGAGTCTGTACTTCCACTTTTTACAGGAATTAGAAAAGAGACACGCAATAAAAGGGGACAAAATAAATAATAAAAAGTATACAGCAAAGTTTTTTTCTTACATATAATGAAACATTTTCTATTACAATTGAAGTCCCTTTATATTTCCTATCATGTATATGAGCAGCAGTGTCCCTTTAAAACTGACAGGGATTGCACAATTGTGTACAACTTGGGCCCAGTGGCTCAACTGCTCACTGACTGGTGGTCATTTAGTACAGGAACTCCTATTTAATAGCACTATAACACATTTTGAAACCAACACAGAATGTTTTTTGAGCATCATGAGCCTTTAATTAAAGGGACATGAAAGTGTAAATTACATTTTCATGGGTCAGACACAGTCTGCAGTCCATTATCAAATTAACTTTATTCTCTTGGTATCTCTTTGTTGAAAAGCAAGTAGGCATGCTCAGGAGCAGCAAAACTACCAGCTAGCTGGTGATTGGTGCCTACACACATATGCCTATTGTCATTGGCACAGCAGATGCTCTCAGTGGTGAAGATGTTAAGTGCGTGTTTAACCCCTGTGTGGGATTAAAAATCGGTATATGCAAGCAACAGTGCAATCATAAAATGCTTTAACACAATACAACACTTTGTTTATGTCCCTTTAAAGAGACAGCCTACTGCAGAATTTTTATTGTTAAAAAGATAGAAAATCCCTTTATTACTCATCCCCAGTTTTGCACAGCCAACACGGTTATATTAATACACTTTTTACCTCTGCGATTACCTTGTATCTAAGCCTATGCAGCCTGCCCCCATATTTCAGTTCTTTTGACAGACTTGCAATTTAGCCAATCAGTGCTGACTCCTAGGCTACTCCATGTGTGTGAGCACAATGTTATCTATATGTCACACATAAACTAATGACCTCTAGCTGTGAAAAAAAGTGAAATGCATTCAGATAAGAGGCGACTTTCAAGGGCTTAGAAATTAGCATATGAGTCTACTTAGGTTTAGCTTTCAACTAAGAATACCAAGAGAACAGAGCAAATTTGATGATAAAAATACATTGGAAAGTTGTTTAAAATTGCACAACCTATCTGAATCATGAAAGTTTAATTTTTACTAGACTGTCCCTTTAAGGCAAGAATGTGTCATCAAACAAATTTAGCACTGCCTTGAATTCAATGATGTGCACTATCATGTGTCCGATTATGACATTAAATTACTGTTAAATAGTCACAATTACTCTATGCAAAAAAAGCTATATCTGAGGATTTTTAAGGATAAAATAAAAGCTAAAAACTGAGTAAGGATAAAAGGATAAAAAGATAACAAGGAGAATTAGGGAAAATAAAGCACATTTATACAATTCTCTGTTAATTTAACTGTATGTAATTATGCTACAGTAACGGCAAGCTGGTTTGGAAAATAATTGAAAACAGCATCATTACAGAATTTGTTTCTTGAACGTTATACACAGAGAAATACTTAGATAGAAAAAAAAAGTGGCAAGTCTACAGGGATTAATATAAATGTCTTGTTTAATTAGACTAGGCAACTTAATTCACAGTGTTAAAATTATTCTTACACTAAATAAACCAAAAAAGTGCCCTTGTTAATGTGTAAAATTAGATTTCTGGGGGCCTGTCCTCTGCGTGATTCGCAGCTCCTCTGTCGCAGCTTGAGAACATTCTATAGATACCGATTCCCCCTTGAGAAAAACATGCAATTGACAATTTAAGCAGAACTTCATATTTTACTGCGGATCTTGTCATTAAAGGAAGACACAGCCACACTTAAAAAACATAATTTATGCTTACCTGATAAATTCCTTTCTTCTGTTGTGTGATCAGTCCACGGGTCATCATTACTTCTGGGATATAACTCCTCCCCAACAGGAAATGCAAGAGGATTCACCCAGCAGAGCTGCATATAGCTCCTCCCCTCTACGTCAGTCCCAGTCATTCGACCAAGAATCAACGAGAAAGGAGTAACCAAGGGTGAAGTGGTGACTGGAGTATAATTTAAAAGATATTTACCTGCCTTAAAACAGGGCGGGCCGTGGACTGATCACACAACAGAAGAAAGGAATTTATCAGGTAAGCATAAATTATGTTTTCTTCTGTTATGTGTGATCAGTCCACGGGTCATCATTACTTCTGGGATACCAATACCAAAGCAAAAGTACACGGATGACGGGAGGGATAGGCAGGCTCATTATACAGAAGGAACCACTGCCTGAAGAACCTTTCTCCCAAAAATAGCCTCCGAAGAAGCAAAAGTGTCAAATTTGTAAAATTTGGAAAAAGTATGAAGCGAAGACCAAGTTGCAGCCTTGCAAATCTGTTCAACAGAGGCCTCATTCTTAAAGGCCCAAGTGGAAGCCACAGCTCTAGTGGAGTGAGCTGTAATTCTTTCAGGAGGCTGCTGTCCAGCAGTCTCATAGGCTAAACGTATTATGCTACGAAGCCAAAAAGAGAGAGAGGTAGCAGAAGCTTTTTGACCTCTCCTCTGTCCAGAATAAACGACAAACAGGGAAGAAGTTTGGCGAAAATCTTTAGTTGCCTGCAAGTAGAACTTGAGGGCACGAACTACATCCAGATTGTGTAGAAGACGTTCCTTCTTTGAAGAAGGATTTGGACACAAGGATGGAACAACAATCTCTTGATTGATATTCCTGTTAGTGACTACCTTAGGTAAGAACCCAGGTTTAGTACGCAGAACTACCTTGTCTGAGTGAAAAATCAGATAAGGAGAATCACAATGTAAGGCTGATAACTCAGAGACTCTTCGAGCCGAGGAAATAGCCATTAAAAACAGAACTTTCCAAGATAACAATTTTATATCAATGGAATGAAGGGGTTCAAACGGAACACCCTGTAAAACGTTAAGAACTAAGTTTAAACTCCATGGCGGAGCAACAGCTTTAAACACAGGCTTGATCCTAGCTAAAGCCTGACAAAAGGCCTGGACGTCTGGATTTTCTGACAGACGCCTGTGTAACAAGATGGACAGAGCTGAAATCTGTCCCTTTAATGAACTAGCCGATAAACCCTTTTCTAAACCTTCTTGTAGAAAGGACAATATCCTAGGGATCCTAACCTTACTCCAGGAGTAACGTTTGGATTCGCACCAGTATAGGTATTTACGCCATATTTTATGGTAAATCTTTCTGGTAACAGGCTTCCTAGCCTGTATCAGGGTATCAATAACCGACTCAGAAAAACCACGTTTTGATAAAATCAAGCGTTCAATTTCCAAGCAGTCAGCTTCAGAGAAGTTAGATTTTGATGTTTGAATGGACCCTGTATCAGAAGGTCCTGTCTTAGAGGTAGAGACCAAGGCGGACAGGATGACATGTCCACTAGATCTGCATACCAAGTCCTGCGTGGCCATGCAGGCGCTATTAGAATCACTGATGCTCTCTCCTGTTTGATTTTGGCAATCAATCGAGGAAGCAGCGGGAAGGGTGGAAACACATAAGCCCTCCCGAAGTTCCAAGGTGCTGTCAAAGCATCTATCAGAACCGCTCCCGGATCCCTGGATCTGGACCCGTAGTGAGGAAGTTTGGCGTTCTGGCGAGACGCCATGAGATCTATCTCTGGTTTGCCCCAACGTCGAAGTATTTGGGCAAAGACCTCCGGATGAAGTTCCCACTCCCCCGGATGAAAAGTCTGGCGACTCAAGAAATCCGCCTCCCAGTTCTCCACTCCCGGGATGTGGATTGCTGACAGGTGGCAAGAGTGAGACTCTGCCCAGCGAATTATCTTTGATACTTCCATCATTGCTAGGGAGCTTCTTGTCCCTCCCTGATGGTTGATGTAAGCTACAGTCGTGATGTTGTCCGACTGAAACCTGATGAACCCCCGAGTTGTTAATTGGGGCCAAGCCAGAAGGGCATTGAGAACTGCTCTCAATTCCAGAATGTTTATTGGAAGGAGACTCTCCTCCTGATTCCATAGTCCCTGAGCCTTCAGAGAATTCCAGACAGCGCCCCAACCTAGTAGGCTGGCGTCTGTTGTTACAATTGTCCAGTCTGGCCTGCTGAATGGCATCCCCCTGGACAGGTGTGGCCGATAAAGCCACCATAGAAGAGAATTTCTGGTCTCTTGATTCAGATTCAGAGTAGGGGACAAATCTGAGTAATCCCCATTCCACTGACTTAGCATGCACAATTGCAGCGGTCTGAGGTGTAGGCGTGCAAAAGGTACTATGTCCATTGCCGCTACCATTAAGCCGATCACCTCCATGCATTGAGCTACTGACGGGTGTTGAATGGAATGAAGGACACGGCATGCATTTTGAAGCTTTGTTAACCTGTCTTCTGTCAGGTAAATCTTCATTTCTACAGAATCTATAAGAGTCCCCAAGAATGGAACTCTTGTGAGAGGAAAAAGAGAACTCTTCTTTTCGTTCACTTTCCATCCATGCGACCTTAGAAATGCCAGAACTAACTCTGTATGAGACTTGGCAGTTTGAAAGCTTGAAGCTTGTATTAGAATGTCGTCTAGGTACGGAGCTACCGAAATCCCTCGCGGTCTTAGTACCGCCAGAAGGGCACCCAGAACCTTTGTGAAGATTCTTGGAGCCGTAGCCAATCCGAATGGAAGAGCTACAAACTGGTAGTGCCTGTCTAGGAAGGCAAACCGTAGATACCGGTGATGATCTTTGTGAATCGGTATGTGAAGGTAAGCATCTTTTAAATCCACTGTGGTCATGTACTGACCCTTTTGGATCATGGGTAAGATTGTCCGAATAGTTTCCATTTTGAACGATGGAACTCTTAGGAATTTGTTTAGAATCTTTAAATCTAAGATTGGCCTGAAAGTTCCCTCTTTTTTGGGAACCACAAACAGGTTTGAGTAGAACCCTTGTCCTTGTTCCGACCGCGGAACCGGATGGATCACTCCCATTAATAACAGATCTTGTACACAGCGTAGAAACGCTTCTTTCTTTATCTGGTTTGTTGACAACCTTGACAGATGAAATCTCCCTCTTGGGGGAGATAATTTGAAGTCTAGAAGGTATCCCTGAGATATGATCTCTAGCGCCCAGGGATCCTGAACATCTCTTGCCCAGGCCTGGGCGAAGAGAGAAAGTCTGCCCCCCACTAGATCCGGTCCCGGATCGGGGGCTCTCGGTTCATGCTGTCTTTGGGGCAGCAGCAGGTTTCCTGGCCTGCTTGCCCTTGTTCCAGGACTGGTTAGGCTTCCAGCCTTGCCTGTAACGAGCAACAGCTCCCTCCTGTTTTGGTGCAGTGGAGGTTGATGCTGCTCCTGTTTTGAAATTCCGAAAGGGACGAAAATTAGACTGTCTAGCCTTAGCTTTGGCTTTGTCTTGAGGTAGGGCGTGGCCCTTACCTCCTGTAATGTCAGCGATAATTTCTTTCAAACCGGGCCCAAATAAAGACTGCCCCTTGAAAGGTATATTAAGTAATTTGGACTTAGAAGTAACATCAGCTGACCAGGATTTTAGCCACAGCGCCCTACGTGCCTGGATGGCGAATCCTGAGTTCTTAGCCGTAAGTTTGGTTAAATGTACTACAGCCTCCGAAATGAATGAATTAGCTAGTTTAAGGACTCTAAGCCTGTCCGTAATGTCGTCTAGCATAGATGAACTAAGGTTCTCTTCCAGAGAATCAATCCAAAATGCTGCCGCAGCCGTAATCGGCGCGATACATGCAAGGGGTTGCAATATAAAACCTTGTTGAACAAACATTTTCTTAAGGTAACCCTCTAATTTTTTATCCATTGGATCTGAAAAAGCACAGCTATCCTCCACCGGGATAGTGGTACGCTTAGCTAAAGTAGAAACTGCTCCCTCCACCTTAGGGACCGTTTGCCATAAGTCCCGAGTGGTGGCGTCTATTGGAAACATCTTTCTAAATATTGGAGGGGGTGAGAACGGCACACCGGGTCTATCCCACTCCTTAGTAACAATTTCAGTTAGTCTCTTAGGTATAGGAAAAACGTCAGTACTCGCCGGTACCGCAAAGTATTTATCTAACCTACACAGTTTCTCTGGTATTGCAACGGTGTTACAATCATTGAGAGCTGCTAAAACCTCCCCTAGTAATACACGGAGGTTCTCCAATTTAAATTTAAAATTTGAAATATCTGAATCCAATCTGTTTGGATCAGAACCGTCACCCACAGAATGAAGCTCTCCGTCCTCATGCTCTGCAAGCTGTGACGCAGTATCAGACATGGCCCTAGTATTGTCAGCGCACTCTGTTCTCACCCCAGAGTGATCACGCTTGCCTCTTAGTTCTGGTAATTTAGACAAAACTTCAGTCATAACAGTAGCCATATCTTGTAATGTTATCTGTAATGGCCGCCCAGATGTACAAGGCGCCATAATATCACGCACCTCCCGGGCGGGAGATGCAGGTACTGCCGCGTGAGGCGAGTTAGTCGGCATAACTCTCCCCTCGCTGTTTGGTGAAATTTGTTCAAATTGTACAGATTGACTTTTATTTAAAGTAGCATCAATACAGTTAGTACATAAATTTCTATTGGGCTCCACCTTGGCATTGGAACAAATGACACAGATATCTTCCTCTGAGTCAGACATGTTTAACACACTAGCAATAAACTTGCAACTTGGTTATAATCTTTTTTAGCAAAAACGTACTGTGCCTCAAAGAGGTACTAAACGATTAAATGACAGTTGAAATAATGAACTGAAAAAAAAAAAACAGTTATAGCATCAAACTTTAAAACAACACAACTTTTAGCAAAGGTTTGTTCCCATAGTAAAATAACAATAATTAAATTTGACATAAAAATTACAGAGCAACGTTTTTATTCACAGTCAATATAAAATTCTCACAGCTCTGCTGAGAGAATCTACCTCCCTCTAAAGAAGTTTGAAGACCCCTGAGATCTGTCGGAGATGAACCGGATCATGCAGGAAATATAAGAGTAACTGACTGGAAATTTTTGATGCGTAGCAAAGAGCGCCAAAAACGGCCCCTCCCTCACACACAGCAGTGAAGAGAAACGAAACTGTCACAATTAAAACCAAACAACTGCCAAGTGGAAAATAATGCCCAAATATTTATTCACTCAGTACCTCAGAAATGTAAACGATTCTACATTCCAGCAAAAACGTTTAACATGATAAATACTTATTAAAAGGATTAGTGACTTTTAACAGAGTAGTTCCGGTGAAATACCATCCCCAGAATACTGAAGTGTATACATACATGTCATTATAACGGTATGGCAGGATTTTCTCATCAATTCCATTCAGAAAATAAAAACTGCTACATACCTCAATGCAGATTCATCTGCCCGCTGTCCCCTGATCTGAAGCTTTTACCTCCCTCAGATGGCCGAGAACAGCAATATGATCTTAACTACTCCGGTTAAAATCATAGTAAAAAACTCTGGTAGATTCTTCCTCAAACTCTGCCAGAGAAGTAATAACACGCTCCGGTGCTATTGTAAAATAACAAACTTTTGATTGAAGTCATAAAAACTAAGTATAATCACCATAGTCCTCTCACACATCCTATCTAGTCGTTGGGTGCAAGAGAATGACTGGGACTGACGTAGAGGGGAGGAGCTATATGCAGCTCTGCTGGGTGAATCCTCTTGCATTTCCTGTTGGGGAGGAGTTATATCCCAGAAGTAATGATGACCCGTGGACTGATCACACATAACAGAAGAAAGCAGCTTGTTTTTTTAATACATAAATGTTCCCCCGGGGGGGGGGGGGGGGGGGGGGGGGTATTGTCACTGCCCACCTATAGTACTGTGGCAGTTGTAAGTATCGGTTACTTATGTAAGTTTCAAATTTAAAATAATTAGCTTAAACTTGATGAGTTTTGAGAGAAAAATATTTTTTTACATTTTAAAAATATTACTTTTCCTATACACATAATTATATAAATGTACTTTTTTTTTACATTTTACTCCTCCTATACACAAATTATATATATATATATATATATATAATATGTAAATAAATAATACAAAAAAGAAATAAAAAAAGTCCCTTTAAAGGGACATGAAACCCTAAAAACATTATTTCATGATTCAGATAGAGAATACGATTTTAAACAACTTTGCAATTTACTTCTATTATTTAATTTGCTTCCTTCTCTTGTTATCCTTTGCCGACAGATTTATCTAGCAAAGCTCAGGAGCAGCAGTGATCCTAGGTCCTAGCTGTTGATTGGTAGCTGCATATATATATATCGATTGTGATTGGCTCACCCATGAGTTCAGTTAGAAACCATTAAAGGGACAGTCTAGGCCAAAATAAACTTTCATGATTCAGATAGAGCATGTAATTTTAAACAATTTTCCAATTTACTTTTATCACCAATATTGCTTTGTTCTTTTAGTATTCTTAGTTGAAAGCTTAACCTAGGAGGTTCATATGCTAATTTCTTAGACCTTGAAGCCCACCTCTTTCAGATTGCATTTTAACAGTTTTTCACCACTAGAGAGTGTTAGTTCACATATTTCATATAGATAACACTGTGCTCGTGCACGTGAAGTAATCTGGGAGCAGGCACTGATTGGCTAGACTGCAAGTCTGTCAAAAGAACTGAAAAAAGGGGCAGTTTGCAGAGGCTTAGATACAAGATAATCAAAGAGGTTAAAAGTATATTATTATAACTGTGTTGGTTATGCAAAACTGGGAAATGGGTAACAAAGAGATTATCTATCTTTTAAAACAATAAAAATTCTGATGTAGACTGTCCCTTTAATGCATTGCTGCTACTTCAACAAATGATACCAAGAGAATGAAACAAATTAGATAATAGAAGTAAATTAGAAAGTTGTATTCTCTATCTGAATCATGAAAGAAAAAAATTGGGTTTCATGTTCCTTTAACTAGACTTGGGGCTCCTTGGAGGAGGGCTATCTCCTCCTATATCTAATAAGCATTGCACGGTATAACATGTATTATACAGTATCGTATTGCTATGCACTAGTGACACTTATTTTTTTGCACCTGTTCAGTTATTCAGTGCTATTTAATATGGAAGTGTTCACAAAAAAAATAGCTACAAATACGCAAAAACTAAAATTTTGTTTAGACAATACACTTTTAATAATAGGCAATATAAGGCTTGATACCATTTTACTCACAGTATGACAGCAGATTTGCTGAGCATCTCTGAAGCATAGTATTTTTCTCTGATAGATTCTGCACTACCCAGTGGTCTCAATCACAGCTTTTGTGAGATTGGCAACCACACGGTGCCAGCATCATCTGCAGGTTATAGTTTCAACTGTTTGTACAGCTGATCATTTTTTCAGTTGGTTTGAGATTCATGCAGGGAGACAAAACTGTTCTCAACTGGAGATATTACGTCCTATTATTTGTACAATTCACAAGATATAAGAAACGGAAACAGATCTCACAGTAATAAGGTCCCATGTGGCTACATACATATCTTGCTTTTAGTCACCAGAATAACTAAACAAAGTCAAAATGATACGCCTATAATATGTCTAATTACAAATGAATGGTAAACTCCTATAAAAGCCGTCAGGAAAAAATTAAGTTTTGGAAATGCTCAGTCATTCTTAAAAAATCAAAACTGAACTGACTTTACCAGTTTAAAACAGCCGGGTCAGACTATAAGACTATATTCCTAAGAGTCATTTAAAGGGACAGTCAAGTAAAAAAAAAACTGTCATGTTTCAGATAGGGCATGCAATTTTAAACAACTTTCCAATTGACTTTTATCATTAAATTTGCATTGTTCCCTTGGTGGTATTTTTGAAAAGGTAAACCTAGCTTGGTTCAAACTGATTTCTAAACCGTTGAAAACTGCCCCTTAGCTCAGAGCATTTTTTTACAGTTAGACAGTACTAGTTCATGTGTGTCATATAGATAACATTGTGCTCACTCCCGTGGAGTTATTTAGGAGTCTGCACTGATTGACTAAACTGCATGTCTGTCAAAAGCACTGAGATAAGAGGGCAGTCTGCAGAGGCTTAGATACAAGGTAATCACAGAGGTAAATAGTATATTAATATAACAGTGTTGGTTGTGCAAAACTGGGGAATGGGTAATAAAGGGATTATATATCTTTTTAAACAATAACAATTCTGGTGTATACTGTCCCTGTAAACCCAAAAAATACTCCAAATTAAGGCTCTGATTGTCAGGGTCAAGTAACAAAAAAAACAAAAACGAACCTACAGATATGTTTTTCTATTTTTTTAAGGAAGAATTTGATTACTGACTACTGCTTGAATATAACAATGATTTATTACAACATTATTTTATTTTCCTTCATTAAATTCAGCCTCTGAACTACATAATACCATGTTACAGATGACATCACAACAATGACAGAGTTACTCACAGAGTCTTCTTTAACAGACGCAGGCCAACCTTCCCACAGCTGATGGCGCACCGGGATGCTGGTGAGGTCATAGACATTTCTTTTTACCTAGAAAACAGAACAAAACATCATGAACACAAAGTCAGCATATGATCTGCACTAACAAGCATCTAGAGTAGCCCTCACAGAGGTATGAGTCTATGTTCAAGTCCAATGGCCTCGGTGGCCCCTTATCAGATGCACGCTCAGTAACAAGTCAATGTCAAAGTCGCATATTTAGTGGAAAACTATCATAAGAGTTTACTAGTTAGGGGGAACAGTTACTGGTCCTCTGCTGGTGAATTACCAATAAAGATAACAATAGTATCTTAAGGAGCCACTGCAATGTCTTTCTTGGCAAATGCCTACTTATAGTGTATGGTACTGCGTTCCATTAGCATAGCTGGATTTATTCCCATGTTGTGTACGGTTCTAGAAGAACCCTACAATGTACGTTTATGCCTTATTGTAACGTATTAATGAAGCTTCTCTATTGAAGTACTGACAAAAAATACAATTCAGTACATCCCAACAACTGCACAACGCTCACCAGATCTCAACCATTCCTGCTACATCTTATTGTACCATTTACTGACATTATGGTGCACAGTGTGATTACATCCTACCATTTCCTTATACACATGGTTGTTTCCTGTGTGACTACAGGTTGTTCTGCAATAAGCATCCACACTCCATGAAAGTACAGAATGTGCCCATACAACACTACAACCCTAATCACCACACTATTTACCCATAGGAAAGGTCCATTCTTAGTACACTGCACACTTTCCCTTCCTACAATACATTAGTTTCACATCTTATGATACACTTCTAATTAGGCGACTGTAGTTACCATTGTACGGTTTCATAGCCCTTTTTCCTAATACCTTTTCATCCTCAACCATTCCCTCCTCTCTCGTAGACTTACCTCCATTCAGATTATACCACAGCAATTTCCAAACTGGAAATAGAAACCTACCCAAGAGAAAGTTCAGTCCATCTCATGTGGTCCAATAATTGTAAAGTTAGTTGCTTGACTATTTTAAATTTTCTTAATTTTTTTTTTTTTTTTAGTGATTACCTCTATGTATTAGTATTGCAAAACCACCAGTTTTTTTATTTTTTTATTTTACTTGGTTTAAAGGGACAGTCAAGTCCCACTAAAACTTTCAATATTCAAATAGGGCATGTAATTTTAAACAACTTTCCAATTTACTTTTATCACCAATTTTGCTTTGTTCTTTTGGTATTCTTAGTTGAAAGCTAAACCTAGGAGGTTCATATGCTAATTTCTTAGACCTTGAAGGCCGCCTCTAATCTAAGTGCATTTTGATAGTTTTTCACCACTAAAAGACATTAGTTCATGTATTTCATATAGATAACATTGAGCTCATGCACATGAATTTACCATGGAGTCAGCTCTGATTGGCTAAAATGAAAGTCTGTCAAAAGAACTGAAATAAGGGGGCAGTCTGCTGAGGCTTAGATACAAGGTAATTACAGAGGTAAAACTTGTATAATTATAACTGTGTTGGTTATGCAAAACTGGGGAATTGG
Organism: Bombina bombina; assembly: GCF_027579735.1. NCBI lineage: Eukaryota > Metazoa > Chordata > Amphibia > Anura > Bombinatoridae > Bombina > Bombina bombina. The sequence continues at coordinate 165,863,330 of NC_069508.1, read as the reverse complement.
CAATTAAGGGATTATCTATCTTTTAAAACAACAAAAATTCTGGTGTTGACTGTCCCTTTAAGCAGCCATCTTTGTGTCATGGCGCATGACACATTTTGGTTATAGAGATGTTTATGGAAGCCTCAATACTTATGATGGTCATAGCTTCTTGGAACAAAATCTGATCTCTAGATCACATTACAAGGTACATGGTACATATATAAACATTTTGCACAATCTTGATCCTTAGACTTAGAACTTTTTTTGAAATACCAACACATAGAGGTAAATCACTAAAAAAAAAATAGGAAAATTAAAAATGGTCAAACAACCTATGTTGGACTGACCCAGAAGAGAGAGGTGACAAATGCAGCCATACTTCTAACTCACACATCACAGTACTTGTATGCTTTGTAAACTGAAATACTCACTGAAGTGAAGCTGTCTTCATGGCTCTATACAACCTATTATTTTGTAATTGTATAAATAAAATATTAAGGTCTCAAACATTTTAGGTTTATGGTTGGTAAAAAGATATTGCGAGATGAAAACATTTGTCTTTCGATTGTTTGAATTTGTCACTTTTGAAATAAAGATTATTCTCTTCGGAAAAATGAAATAGAGACACTATTAATATAAAAACATTTCAGCAGCACATATGTATCTGAAGCCGAGCATGGCAGAGGCAGCTGAATATAGGCGATTTACAATATTCCCGATTTCCAGCACCTGGAGTAACCGACAGGAAAGAAGTGTTTCACACCATGTAGCTCAGTCACAAACAGGCTGCCTCAGAGCTTGACAAATTTTGGAACCAGCAAAACATGGCTCCTACAATTTTGCTTCTTGCTCCTAACTTTTTTGATTATCATACATACAGTATATCTATATAAAAACATCATTTTTAATTCTAAAAAAAAACATCACTGTTTTTTTGTTTTTGGCTGGCTCCTAATACGTTTGTCTACCTATGGCCTATTTCACTACCTATGGCCTATTTCACTAACTATGGCCTATTTCACTACCTGTGGTCTATTTCACTACCTATGGTCTATTTCACTACCTATGGTCTATTTCACTACCTATGGCCTATTTCACTACCTATGGTCTATTTCACTACCTGTGGCCTATTTCACTACCTATGGCCTATTTCACTACCTGTGGCCTATTTCACTACCTATGGTCTATTTCACTACCTATGGTCTATTTCACTACCTATGGCCTATTTCACTACCTATGGTCTATTTCACTACCTATGGCCTATTTCACTACCTATGGTCTATTTCACTACCTGTGGCCTATTTCACTAACTATGGCCTATTTCACTACCTGTGGCCTATTTCACTACCTATGGTCTATTTCACTACCTATGGTCTATTTCACTACCTATGGTCTATTTCACTACCTATGGCCTATTTCACTACCTGTGGCCTATTTCACTACCTGTGGTCTATTTCACTACCTGTGGCCTATTTCACTAACTATGGCCTATTTCACTACCTGTGGTCTATTTCACTACCTATGGTCTATTTCACTACCTATGGCCTATTTCACTACCTGTGGTCTATTTCACTACCTATGGCCTATTTCACTAACTATGGCCTATTTCACTACCTATGGCCTATTTCACTACCTATGGCCTATTTCACTACCTATGGTCTATTTCACTACCTATGGTCTATTTCACTACCTATGGTCTATTTCACTAACTATGGCCTATTTCACTACCTGTGGTCTATTTCACTACCTATGGCCTATTTCACTAACTATGGCCTATTTCACTACCTATGGTCTATTTCACTACCTATGGCCTATTTCACTACCTATGGCCTATTTCACTACCTATGGTCTATTTCACTACCTGTGGTCTATTTCACTACCTGTGGCCTATTTCACTACCTATGGTCTATTTCACTACCTATGGTCTATTTCACTACCTATGGCCTATTTCACTACCTGTGGTCTATTTCACTACCTGTGGCCTATTTCACTACCTGTGGCCTATTTCACTACCTATGGTCTATTTCACTACCTGTGGCCTATTTCACTACCTATGGTCTATTTCACTACCTATGGCCTATTTCACTACCTATGGTCTATTTCACTACCTGTGGCCTATTTCACTACCTGTGGCCTATTTCACTACCTATGGTCTATTTCACTACCTATGGTCTATTTCACTACCTGTGGCCTATTTCACTACCTGTGGCCTATTTCACTACCTATGGCCTATTTCACTACCTGTGGCCTATTTCACTACCTGTGGCCTATTTCACTACCTATGGTCTATTTCACTACCTGTGGCCTATTTCACTACCTATGGTCTATTTCACTACCTATGGCCTATTTCACTACCTATGGTCTATTTCACTACCTATGGTCTATTTCACTACCTATGGCCTATTTCACTACCTATGGTCTATTTCACTACCTATGGCCTATTTCACTACCTATGGTCTATTTCACTACCTGTGGCCTATTTCACTACCTGTGGCCTATTTCACTACCTGTGGCCTATTTCACTACCTGTGGCCTATTTCACTACCTATGGTCTATTTCACTACCTGTGGCCTATTTCACTACCTATGGTCTATTTCACTACCTGTGGCCTATTTCACTACCTATGGTCTATTTCACTACATATGGCCTATTTCACTTTGAACTGAGATAAATCCAGTGCCCTTGGTACTACCCAACCTCACACACCCACCTACTGAGACCCCTACAGCAAACAGCTTCTCACAGTCTTATAACAATTAATATCAGTCTGGTTTAGTATTACATCAAACCAATTACATAGCCAACATTCAAAGACAACTATTGCATGAGCAGTTGAAATTGGACACATTTCTGCCATGATTAGAAAAAAAATATTATCTTTAGTTCAAAAGGTCACTATTTTAATCCTTCATTTGATTGCATTCCGGTTAATATATATAAATATTTTATAAAACTGACTACAATTTTATAATATAATTTTATTGCTTTTTTAATGCAGCACATTAAAAGGGGTAATGGAAGTCTAAAATAAACTTTTATAAAACTTGGAGAGGATTGACAGGACAGTAATCTCGTGAATAAATCTTATCATTCAATTTACTAAAAATAGCCAAAATGTAACAACAAGCATTAACAGTAACCAAACAAAAGCCCTTAAAAGGGACATAGAACAAGTTGGGATAGAGACAAAATATAATAATATGTACTTTATTTACTCTACCTGCAAATTTATACTGCAGTGCCTCACTATTAACCCTTTCTTTTTAGTTTCTGAATTGTAAAGCTCTAACTCCCCCTACACATTTCATTCTATGGCTGTATCTATGTTTATTATTGTTTTGGTAGAAGGCAAAAATGCATAGGGATTATCTTCTGGAGCTGCCTAGAAGCTGTGAACTCAGTTGAAATACAATGCCTGTGTCTAAACACTGATAAGGGGGGTGGAGTTGACTTCTCCAGGCAGCTTAGCTATGTAATTAATTTTGTTTCGTTTTGAAAATTAATTTAAAATACTTGCCAGCAATTTTTAAACATTTTTTTAATGAAAACTATTTTGAATTAATTAGCCCTTTTAGGATATGCACATATTTCAACCTATTTTATGTCCCTGTAAGATGAAAGCATTTGGAAATGTCTTTATTCATCAAAATGAAACATGCAGTGGTCAAGCCGTCAGTCATGGCCGACACTTGTAAGTTTGGATAAAGAAACAGACCCTGATATAGAAGATTTAGATATCAGGGAAGAAAAACACATATTCTGTCCTGACAGAAGGCCTATATCTGAGAAACAAGTCTTTGTTGTCCCAATCAGAGCCATAAAGATCATCTTCTGCTTGATTTTTTGATCAAACAAAACAAAAACATTTATTTAGTAAAACTTAAGGTTGCCTGAAATTGTCTTAATTTCTGGCACACCAGAGGTTCAGGGAATCAGCCTCAATTCTGGACACCTGAAATGTAAATGGAAGAAATTGTCTGAGGTGGATGCCTAAAGATGTTAGTATCTAATCCAGTTGCATAACCAGATAGTTCAAGTTATGATGACAATATTATACTGAATCCAAATAGGATGCTAAAAAAACAAAATTTATGCTTACCTGATAAATTTCTTTCTTTTGCAATGTACCGAGTCCACGGATTCATCCTAACTTGTGGGATATTGTCCTTCCTGACAGGAAGTAGCAAAGAGAGCACCACAGCAGAGCTGTCTATATAGCTCCCCCCTTAACTCCACCCCCCAGTCATTCGACCGAAGGCCAAGGAAGAAAAGGAGAAACTATAAGGTGCAGAGGTGACTGAAGTTTACATAAAAAAATACTATCTGTCTTGAATAGACAGGGCGGGCCGTGGACTAGGTACATCGCAAAAGAAAGAAATTTATCAGATAAGCATAAATTTTGTTTTCTTTTGCATGATGTACGGAGTCCATGGATTCATCCTAACTTGTGGGATACCAATACCAAAGCTTTAGGACATGGATGAAGGGAGGGACAAGACAGGAACCTAAACGGAAGGCACCACTGCTTGGATAGCTGAGAGAGAACAGTTGTGGGTCTCTGCCCATTCCAGAATCCTAGACACCTCCGTCATGGCTAGGGAGCTTCTTGTTCCCCCTTGATGATTTATGTATGCTACCGATGTAATGTTGTCCGACTGGAATCTGATGAAACGGGACGACCCCAAGAGGGGCTAAGCCCACAGAGCATTGAATATTGCACGTAGTTCCAGGATATTTATCGATAGGGTTGACTCCTCTTGAGTCCACCTGCCCTGTGCCCTTCTGGCACCCTAAACAGCTCCCGAACCTGATAGACTTGCATCCGTGGTCACAATCTCCCAGGATGGTCTCAAGAAGGATGTCCCCTGGGCCAACTGCCCCGGATGGACCCACCAAGAGAGGGATTCCCTCACTCGATTGTCCAAAGAGATCTGTTGGGAAAGATCTGAGTGATCGCCGTTCCATTGTCTCAACATGCATAACTGCAGAGGTCTTAGATGGAACCTGGCGAAAGGAATGACATCAATGCTGGAAACCATGAGTCCGATCACCTCCATTCACCTGGAGAATAAACTGCATATTTGTATCACAGATAAAGGAGTTTGCGACCCTTAAGGCCTTAAAGGGACACTGAACCCAAATTTTTTCTTCTTTTGTGATTCAGATAGAGCATGCAATTTTAAGCAACTTTCAAATTTACTCCTATTATCATTTTTTCTTCATTCTCTTGCTATCTTTATTTGAAAAAGAAGGCATCTAAACTTTTTTTGGTTCATGACTCTGGACAGCACTTTTTATTGGTGGATGAATGTATCCACCAATCAGCAACAACCCCCCAGGTTGTTCACAAAAAACATAATTTATGCTTACCTGATAAATTTATTTCTCTTGTGGTGTACCCAGTCCACGGATCATCCATTACTTGTGGGATATTCTCCTTCCCAACAGGAAGTTGCAAGAGGATCACCCACAGCAGAGCTGCTATATAGCTCCTCCCCCAACTGCCATATCCAGTCATTCGATCGAAGACAAGCAGAGAAAGGAGAAACCATAGGGTGCAGAGGTGACTGTAGTTTAAAATTAAAAAATACCTGCCTTAAAATGACAGGGCGGGCCGTGGACTGGATACACCACAAGAGAAATAAATTTATCAGGTAAGCATAAATTATGTTTTCTCTTGTAAGGTGTATCCAGTCCACGGATCATCCATTACTTGTGGGATACCAATACCAAAGCTAAAGTACACGGATGAAGGGAGGGACAAGGCAGGTACTTAAACGGAAGGTACCACTGCCTGTAAAACCTTTCTCCCAAAAATAGCCTCCGAAGAAGCAAAAGTATCAAATTTATAGAATTTTGAAAAGGTATGAAGCGAAGACCAAGTCGCCACCTTGCAAATCTGTTCAACAGAAGCTTCATTTTTAAAGGCCCATGTGGAAGCCACAGCTCTAGTAGAATGAGCTGTAATCCTTTCAGGAGGCTGCTGGCCAGCAGTCTCATAAGCTAAGCGGATTATGCTTCTTAGACAAAACGAAAGAGAGGTTGCCAAAGCCTTTTGGCCTCTCCTCTGTCTAGAGTAGACAACAAGCAAAGCAGATATTTGACGAAAATCTTTAGTAGCTTGTAAATAATACTTTAAAGCACAAACCACGTCAAGATTGTGTAATAGACGTTCCTTCTTTGAAGAAGGATTAGGACACAATGATGGAACAACAATCTCCTGATTGATATTCTTATTAGATACCACCTTAGGTAAAAACCCAGGTCTGGTACGCAGAACTACCTTATCTGCATGGAAGATCAGATAAGGAGAATCACATTGTAAGGCAGATAACTCGGAAACTCTACGAGCCGAGGAAATAGCTACCAAAAAAAGAACTTTCCAAGATAAAAGTTTAATATCTATGGAATGAAAAGGTTCAAACGGAACCCCTTGGAGAACTTTAAGAACCAAATTTAAGCTCCATGGCGGAGCAACAGGTTTAAACACAGGCTTGATTCTAACTAAAGCCTGACAAAATGCCTGAACGTCTGGAACATCCGCCAGACGCTTGTGCAAAAGAATAGACAGAGCAGAAATCTGTCCCTTTAAGGAACTAGCTGACAATCCTTTTTCCAATCCTTCTTGGAGAAAAGATAATATCCTGGGAATCCTGACCTTACTCCATGAGTAGCCCTTGGATTCACACCAATAAAGATATTTACGCCATATCTTATGATAGATTTTCCTGGTGACAGGCTTTCGTGCCTGAATTAAGGTATCAATGACTGACTCGGAGAAGCCACGCTTTGATAAAATCAAGCGTTCAATCTCCAGGCAGTCAGTCTCAGAGAAATTAGATTTGGATGGTTGAAAGGACCTTGAAGTAGAAGGTCCTGTCTCAGCGGCAGAGTCCATGGTGGAAAGGATGAAATCAGTACATTTGGTACACATTCTAAGAGGGGGTTCCACCATGGCTTCTAAACATAATGAACAAGGAGTTTCCTCTATGTCAGACATGTTTAAACAGACTAGCAATGAGACCAGCAAGCTTGGAAAACACTTTAAATCAAGTTAACAAGCAAAAAATAAAAACGGTACTGTGCCTTTAAGAGAAACAAATTTTGTCAGAATTTGAAAAACAGTGAAAAAAGGCAGTAAATCAAACAAAATTTTTACAGTGTGTATAATAAGCTAACAGAGCATTGCACCCACTTGCAAATGGATGATTAACCCCTTAGTTCAAAAAACAGATAAAAAAAAAAAAAAAGATATAGACGTTTTTTAACAGTCACAACAAACTGCCACAGCCCTGCTGTGGGCCTACCTTCCCAAACGACTTTGGAAAGCCTAAGAGCCCTTTAGAGAGGTCCTATAGCATTCAGGGGACTCCTGGAGGAAGCTGGATGTCTCAGTCTGTAAAAGTTACTGCGCAATAAAGCGCTAAATTAGGCCCCTCCCACTCATACTAAAACAGTAGAAAGCCTCAGGAAACTGTTTCTAGGCAAATTTAAACCAGCCATGTGGAGAAAAATTAGGCCCCAATAAAGTTTTATCACCAAAGTATATATAAAAACGTTTAAACATGCCAGCAAACGTTTTATATTGCAAATCTATAACAGTATTACCTCTGAAAGTAAGCATGATACCAGTCGCTATTAAATCACTGTATTCAGGCTTACCTTACATAAATCTGGTATCAGCAGCATTTTCTAGCATTTACATCTCTAGAAAAAAAATGTAACTGCACATACCTCATAGCAGGATAACATAATTTATGCTTACCTGATAAATGTATTTCTCTTGTAGTGTAGTCAGTCCACGGGTCATCCATTACTTATGGAATATATCTCTTCCTAACAGGAAGCTGCAAGAGGATCACCCAAGCAGAGCTGCTATATAGCTCCTCCCCTCACATGTCATATTCAGTCATTCGACCAAAAGCAGACGAGAAAGGAGAAACCATAGGGTGCAGTGGTGACTGGAGTTTAATTAAAATTTAGATCTGCCTTAAAGACAGGGCGGGCCGTGGACTGACTACACTACAAGAGAAATACATTTATCAGGTAAGCATAAATTATGTTTTCTCTTGTTAAGTGTAGTCAGTCCACGGGTCATCCATTACTTATGGGATACCAATACCAAAGCTAAAGTACACGGATGAAGGGAGGGACAAGGCAGGAACATTAAACAGAAGGAACCACTGCCTGTAGTACCTTTCTCCCAAAAATAGCCTCCGAAGAAGCAAAAGTGTCAAATTTGTAAAATTTTGAAAAAGTGTGAAGTGAAGACCAAGTTGCAGCCTTGCAAACCTGTTCAACAGAGGCCTCATTTTTAAAGGCCCAGGTGGAAGCCACAGCTCTAGTAGAATGAGCTGTAATCCTTTCAGGAGGCTGCTGTCCAGCAGTCTCATAGGCTAAATGTATTATGCTACGAAGCCAAAAAGAAAGAGAGGTAGCCAAAGCCTTTTGACCTCTTCTCTGTCCAGAGTAAACGACAAACAGGGAAGAAGTTTGACGAAAATCTTTAGTTGCCTGCAAATAGAACTTCAGGGCACGGACTACGTCCAGATTATGTAAAAGTCGTTCCTTCTTTGAAGAAGGGTTAGGACACAGTGATGGAACAACAATCTCTTGATTGATATTCCTGTTAGTAACTACCTTAGGTAAGAACCCAGGTTTAGTACGCAGAACTACCTTGTCTGAATGAAAAATCAGATAAGGAGAATCACAATGTAAGGCAGATAACTCAGAGACTCTTTGAGCAGAGGAAATAGCCATCAAAAACAGAACCTTCCAGGATAACAGCTTGATATCAATGGAATGAAGGGGTTCAAATGGAACGCCTTGAAGAACGTTAAGAACTAAGTTTAAGCTCCACGGCGGAGCAACAGTCTTAAACACAGGCTTAATCCTAGCTAAAGCCTGACAAAAAGCCTGAACGTCTGGAACTTCAGCCAGACGTTTGTGTAGAAGAATAGACAGAGCAGAAATCTGTCCCTTTAACGAACTAGCAGATAAGCCCTTTTCTAAACCCTCTTGTAGAAAGGACAATATCCTAGGAATCCTAACCTTACTCCATGAGTAACTCTTGGATTCGCACCAATATAAATATTTACGCCATATCTTATGGTAAATTTTTCTGGTAACAGGCTTCCTAGCCTGTATTAAGGTATCAATAACCGACTCCGAGAAGCCACGCTTTGATAGAATTAAGCGTTCAATCTCCATGCAGTCAGCCTCAGAGAAATTAGATTTGGATGGTTGAAAGGACCCTGAATTAGAAGGTCCCGTCTCAGAGGCAGAGACCACGGTGGACAGGACAACATGTCCACTAGGTCTGCATACCAGGTCCTGCGTGGCCACGCAGGCGCTATCAGAATCACCAAAGCTCTCTCCTGTTTGATCTTGGCAATCAAACGAGGAAGCATCGGGAATGGTGGAAACACATAAGCCATGTTGAAGACCCAAGGGGCTGTCAGAGCATCTATCAGCACCGCTCCCGGGTCCCTGGACCTGGATCCGTAACAAGGAAGCTTGGCGTTCTGGCGAGACGCCATGAGATCCAGATCTGGTTTGCCCCAACGATGAATCAGTTGAGCAAAGACCTCCGGATGAAGTTCCCACTCCCCCGGATGAAAAGTCTGGCGACTTAGAAAATCCGCCTCCCAGTTCTCCATGCCTGGGATGTAAATCGCTGACAGGTGGCAAGAGTGAGACTCTGCCCAGCGAATTATCTTTGAGACTTCCAACATCGCTAGGGAACTTCTGGTTCCCCCTTGATGGTTGATGTAAGCCACAGTCGTGATGTTGTCCGACTGAAATCTGATGAACCTCAGAGTTGCTAACTGAGGCCAAGCTAGGAGAGCATTGAATATTGCTCTTAATTCCAGAATATTTATTGGGAGGAGTTTCTCCTCCTGAGTCCATAGTCCCTGAGCCTTCAGGGAGTTCCAAACAGCGCCCCAGCCTAGAAGGCTGGCGTCTGTTGTTACAATCGTCCAATCTGGCCTGCGAAAGGTCATCCCTTTGGACAGATGTGGCCGAGAAAGCCACCATAGAAGAGAATCTCTGGTCTCTTGATCCAGATTTAGCAGGGGGGACAAATCTGAGTAATCCCCGTTCCACTGACTTAGCATGCACAATTGCAGCGGTCTGAGATGCAGGCGCGCAAATGGTACTATGTCCATTGCCGCTACCATCAAGCCGATTACTTCCATGCACTGAGCTACTGTCGGGTGTGGAATGGAATGAAGGACACGGCAAGCATTTAAAAGTTTTGATAACCTGGCCTCTGTCAGGTAAATTTTCATCTCTACAGAATCTATAAGAGTCCCTAGAAAGGGAACCCTTGTAAGTGGTGATAGAGAACTCTTTTCCATGTTCACCTTCCACCCATGCGACCTCAGAAATGCCAGAACTATCTCTGTATGAGACTTGGCAGTTTGATAACTTGACGCTTGTATCAGAATGTCGTCTAGGTATGGAGTCACCGCAATGCCTCACGGTCTTAGTACCGCCAGAAGTGAGCCCAGAACTTTTGTAAAGATTCTTGGAGCCGTAGCTAATCCGAAGGGAAGAGCTACAAACTGGTAATGCCTGTCTAGGAAAGCAAATCTTAGATACCGATAATGATCCTTGTGAATCGGTATGTGAAGGTAGGCATCCTTTAAGTCCACTGTGGTCATGTACTGACCCTCTTGGATCATGGGAAGGATGGTTCGGATAGTTTCCATTTTGAATGATGGAACTCTTAGAAATTTGTTTAGGATTTTTAAGTCCAAGATTGGTCTGAAGGTTCCCTCTTTCTTGGGAACCACAAATAGATTTGAATAGAATCCTTGCCCGTGTTCCGTCCGCGGAACTGGGTGGATCACCCCCATTAGTAAGAGGTCTTGTACACAGCGTAGAAACGCCTCTTTCTTTATTTGGTTTGCTGATAACCTTGAAAGATGAAATCTCCCTCGTGGAGGAGAAGTTTTGAAGTCCAGGAGATATCCCTGAGATATGATCTCCAACGCCCAGGGATCCTAGACATCTCTTGCCCAAGCCTGGGCGAAGAGAGAAAGTCTGCCCCCCACTAGATCCGTTTCCGGATAGGGGGCCCTCTCTTCATGCTGTCTTAGGGGCAGCAGCAGGTTTTCTGGCCTGCTTGCCCTTGTTCCAGGACTGGTTAGTTTTCCAGCCTTGTCTGTAACGAGCAACAGCTCCTTCCTGTTTTGGAGCGGAGGAAGTTGATGCTGCTCCTGCCTTGAGGTTACGAAAGGCACGAAAATTAGACTGTTTGGCCTTTGATTTGGCCCTGTCCTGAGGTAGAGCATGGCCCTTACCTCCCGTAATGTCAGCGATAATTTCTTTCAAGCCGGGCCCGAATAAGGTCTGCCCTTTGAAAGGAATATTAAGCAATTTAGATTTAGAAGTCACGTCAGCTGACCAGGATTTAAGCCATAACGCTCTGCGCGCTTGGATAGCGAATCCGGAGTTCTTAGCCGTAAGTTTGGTTAAATGTACGACGGCATCAGAAACAAATGCGTTAGCTAGCTTAAGTGCTTTAAGCTTGTTCATAATTTCATCCAATGGAGCTGTGCGAATGGCCTCTTCCAGAGACTCAAACCAGAATGCCGCCGCCGCAGCAGTGACAGGCGCAATGCATGCAAGGGGCTGTAAGATAAAACCTTGTTGAACAAACATTTTCTTAAGGTAACCCTCTAATTTCTTATCCATTGGATCTGAAAAGGCACAACTATCCTCCACCGGGATAGTGGTACGCTTAGCTAAAGTAGAAACTGCTCCCTCCACCTTAGGGACCGTCTGCCATAAGTCTCGTGTGGTGGCGTCTATAGGAAACATTTTCCTAAATATGGGAGGAGGGGAAAAAGGCACACCAGGTCTATCCCACTCCTTGCTAATAATCTCTGTAAGCCTTTTAGGTATAGGAAACACGTCAGTACACACCGGTACCGCATAGTATCTATCCAACCTACATAATTTTTCTGGAATTGCAACCGTGTTACAATCATTCAGAGCCGCTAATACCTCCCCTAGCAATATGCGGAGGTTCTCAAGCTTAAATTTAAAATTAGAAATCTCTGAATCCAGTCTCCCTGGATCAGATCCGTCACCCACAGAATGAAGCTCTCCGTCTTCACGTTCTGCAAACTGTGACGCAGTATCTGACATGGCTCTCACCTCATCCGCGCGCTCTGTCCTTAACCCAGAGCTATCGCGCTTGCCTCTTAATTCTGGCAATTTAGATAATACTTCTGTCATAACAGTAGCCATGTCTTGCAAAGTGATTTGTAAGGGCCTCCCTGATGTACTTGGCGCCACAAAATCACGCACCTCCTGAGCGGGAGGCGAAGGTACTGACACGTGAGGAGAGTTAGTCGGCATAACTTCCCCCTTGTTGTCTGGTGATAATTTCTTTACATGTAAAGATTTACTTTTATTTAAAGTAACATCAATGCAATTAGTACACAAATTTCTATTGGGTTCCACATTGGCCTTTAAACATAGTGAACAAAGAGATTCATCTGTGTCAGACATGTTTAAACAGACTAGCAATGAGACTAGCAAGCTTGGAAATACTTTTCTAAATAAATTTACAAGCAATATAAAAAACGCTACTGTGCCTTTAAGAAGCACAAAAAACTGTCACAGTTGAAATAACAATGAACCAAAATAGTTATAGCAACCAATTTTTCACAGTAAATGTATTAAGTTAGCAAAGGATTGCACCCACCAGCAAATGGATGATTAAACCCTTAATACCCCAAAACGGATAACAATTTAATAATTAACGTTTTTATCACAGTCAAAACACACTGTCACAGGTCTGCTGTGACTGATTACCTCCCTCAAAATGAATTTTGAAGACCCCTGAGCTCTCTAGAGACGATCTGGATCATGGAAGATGAAGTAGACAGATTGTGACTGAATTTTTACTGCGCAAAAAAGCGCTAAAATAGGCCCCTCCCACTCATATTACAACAGTGGGGAAGCTCAGATAACTGTTTCTATGCAGAAAACAAAGATGGCCATGTGGTAAAAATCATGCCCCAATAATTTTATCACCAAGTACCTCACAAAAAACAATTAACATGCCAGTAAACGTTTTAAACATACATTTTAAAAGTTATGAAGTGTTATTAATAAGCCTGCTACCAGTCGCTTTTACTGCAGTTAAGGCTCATACATTACTTCAGTATTAACATTATTTTCAATGTCAATTCCATTCCTTAGAAAAATACATTCAGTGTACACACACTCATCAGCCTAATACCAGTCGCTATCACTGCATTTAAGGCTGAACTTACGTTACATTGGTATCAGCAGTATTTTCTCAGTCAATTCCATTCCTCAGAAAAATAATTTACTGCACATACCTCTTTTGCAGGGGGGCCCTGCATGCTATTCCCCTTTTCTGAAGTTACCTCACTCCTCAGATGAGAACAGCCAGTGGATCTTAGTTACGTCTGCTAAGATCATAGAAAACGCAGGCAGATTCTTCTTCTAATGCTGCCTGAGAACAAACAGCACACTCCGGTGCCATTTAAAATAACAAACGTTTGATTGAAGAAATAAACTAAGTTAAAAAACACCACAGACCTCTCACAGCGACCTATCTTTAGTTAGGCTGCAAGAGAATGACTGAATATGACATGTGAGGGGAGGAGCTATATAGCAGCTCTGCTTGGGTGATCCTCTTGCAGCTTCCTGTTAGGAAGAGATATATTCCATAAGTAATGGATGACCCGTGGACTGACTACACTTAACAAGAGAAAACCTGCACGCCATTCCCCAGCTGAAGTTACCTCTCTCTTCAGTTATGTGTGAGAACAGCAATGGATCTTAGTTACAACCTGCTAAGATCATAGAAATCACAGGCAGATTCTTCTTCTATTTTCTGCCTGGGACAAAATAGTACAACTCCGGTACCATTTAAAAATAAACTTTTGATTGAAGAAAAAAACAGAATTTATGTTTACCTGATAAATTTCTTTCTCCAACGGTGTGTCCGGTCCACGGCGTCATCCTTACTTGTGGGATATTCTCTTCCCCAACAGGAAATGGCAAAGAGCCCAGCAAAGCTGGTCACATGATCCCTCCTAGGCTCCGCCTACCCCAGTCATTCGACCGACGTTAAGGAGGAATATTTGCATAGGAGAAACCATATGGTACCGTGGTGACTGTAGTTAAAGAAAATAAATTATCAGACCTGATTAAAAAAACCAGGGCGGGCCGTGGACCGGACACACCGTTGGAGAAAGAAATTTATCAGGTAAACATAAATTCTGTTTTCTCCAACATAGGTGTGTCCGGTCCACGGCGTCATCCTTACTTGTGGGAACCAATACCAAAGCTTTAGGACACGGATGAAGGGAGGGAGCAAATCAGGTCACCTAAATGGAAGGCACCACGGCTTGCAAAACCTTTCTCCCAAAAATAGCCTCAGAAGAAGCAAAAGTATCAAACTTGTAAAATTTGGTAAAAGTGTGCAGTGAAGACCAAGTCGCTGCCCTACATATCTGATCAACAGAAGCCTCGTTCTTGAAGGCCCATGTGGAAGCCACAGCCCTAGTGGAATGAGCTGTGATTCTTTCGGGAGGCTGCCGTCCGGCAGTCTCGTAAGCCAATCTGATGATGCTTTTAATCCAAAAAGAGAGAGAGGTAGAAGTTGCTTTTTGACCTCTCCTTTTACCTGAATAAACAACAAACAAGGAAGATGTTTGTCTAAAATCCTTTGTAGCATCTAAATAGAATTTTAGAGCGCGAACAACATCCAAATTGTGCAACAAACGTTCCTTCTTTGAAACTGGTTTTGGACACAGAGAAGGTACGATAATCTCCTGGTTGATGTTTTTGTTAGAAACAACTTTTGGAAGAAAACCAGGTTTAGTACGTAAAACCACCTTATCTGCATGGAACACCAGATAAGGAGGAGAACACTGCAGAGCAGATAATTCTGAGACTCTTCTAGCAGAAGAAATCGCAACTAAAAACAAAACTTTCCAAGATAATAACTTAATATCAACGGAATGTAAGGGTTCAAACGGAACCCCCTGAAGAACTGAAAGAACTAAATTGAGACTCCAAGGAGGAGTCAAAGGTTTGTAAACAGGCTTGATTCTAACCAGAGCCTGAACAAAGGCTTGAACATCTGGCACAGCTGCCAGCTTTTTGTGAAGTAATACCGACAAGGCAGAAATCTGTCCCTTCAGGGAACTTGCAGATAATCCTTTTTCCAATCCTTCTTGAAGGAAGGATAGAATCCTAGGAATCTTAACCTTGTCCCAAGGGAATCCTTTAGATTCACACCAACAGATATATTTTTTCCAAATTTTGTGGTAAATCTTTCTAGTCACAGGCTTTCTGGCCTGAACAAGAGTATCGATCACAGAATCTGAGAATCCTCGCTTCGATAAAATCAAGCGTTCAATCTCCAAGCAGTCAGCTGGAGTGAAACCAGATTCGGATGTTCGAACGGACCCTGAACAAGAAGGTCTCGTCTCAAAGGTAGCTTCCAAGGTGGAGCCGATGACATATTCACCAGATCTGCATACCAAGTCCTGCGTGGCCACGCAGGAGCTATCAAGATCACCGACGCCCTCTCCTGCTTGATCCTGGCTATCAGCCTGGGGATGAGAGGAAATGGCGGGAACACATAAGCTAGTTTGAAGGTCCAAGGTGCTCCTAGTGCATCCACTAGAGCCGCCTTGGGATCCCTGGATCTGGCCCCGTAGCAAGGAACTTTGAAGTTCTGACGAGAGGCCATCAGATCCATGTCTGGAATGCCCCACAGGTGAGTGACTTGGGCAAAGATTTCCGGATGGAGTTCCCACTCCCCCGGATGCAATGTCTGACGACTCAGAAAATCCGCTTCCCAATTTTCCACTCCTGGGATGTGGATAGCAGACAGGTGGCAGGAGTGAGACTCCGCCCAAAGAATAATTTTGGTTACTTCTTCCATCGCTAGGGAACTCCTTGTTCCCCCCTGATGGTTGATGTACGCAACAGTCGTCATGTTGTCTGATTGAAACCGTATGAACCTGGTCCTCGCAAGCTGGGGCCAGGCCTGGAGAGCATTGAATATCGCTCTCAGTTCCAGAATATTTATCGGTAGAAGAGATTCTTCCCGAGACCAAAGACCCTGAGCTTTCAGGGATCCCCAGACCGCGCCCCAGCCTATCAGACTGGCGTCGGTCGTGACAATGACCCACTCTGGTCTGTGGAACATCATCCCTTGAGACAGATTGTCCAGGGACAGCCACCAACGGAGTGAGTCTCTGGTCCTCTGATTTACTTGTATCTTCGGAGACAAGTCTGTATAGTCCCCATTCCACTGACTGAGCATGCACAGTTGTAATGGTCTTAGATGAATGCGCGCAAAAGGAACTATGTCCATCGCCGCCACCATCAACCCGATCACTTCCATGCACTGAGCTATGGAAGGAAGAGGAACGGAATGAAGTATCCGACAAGAGTCCAGAAGCTTTGTTTTTCTGGCCTCTGTTAGAAAGATCCTCATTTCTAAGGAGTCTATAATTGTTCCCAAGAAGGGAACCCTTGTTGACGGGGATAGAGAACTCTTTTCCACGTTCACTTTCCAGCCGTGAGATCTGAGAAAGGCCAGGACAATGTCCGTGTGAGCCTTTGCTTGAGGAAGGGACGACGCTTGAATCAGAATGTCGTCCAGGTAAGGTACTACTGCAATGCCCCTTGGTCTTAGCACCGCTAGAAGGGACCCTAGTACCTTTGTGAAAATCCTTGGAGCAGTGGCTAATCCGAAAGGAAGCGCCACGAACTGGTAATGTTTGTCCAGGAATGCAAACCTTAGGAACCGATGATGTTCCTTGTGGATAGGAATATGTAGATACGCATCCTTTAAATCCACCGTGGTCATGAATTGACCTTCCTGGATGGAAGGAAGGATAGTTCGAATGGTTTCCATCTTGAACGATGGGACCTTGAGAAATTTGTTTAAGATCTTGAGATCTAGGATTGGTCTGAACGTTCCCTCTTTTTTGGGAACTATGAACAGATTGGAGTAGAACCCCATCCCTTGTTCTCTTAATGGAACAGGATGAATCACTCCCATTTTTAACAGGTCTTCTACACAATGTAAGAACGCCTGTCTTTTTATGTGGTCTGAAGACAACTGCGACCTGTGGAACCTCCCCCTTGGGGGAAGTCCCTTGAATTCCAGAAGATAACCCTGGGAGACTATTTCTAGCGCCCAAGGATCCAGAACATCTCTTGCCCAAGCCTGAGCGAAGAGAGAGAGTCTGCCCCCCACCAGATCCGGTCCCGGATCGGGGGCCAATATTTCATGCTGTCTTGGTAGCAGTGGCAGGTTTCTTGGCCTGCTTTCCCTTGTTCCAGCCTTGCATTGGTCTCCAAGCTGGCTTGGCCTGAGAAGTATTACCCTCTTGCTTAGAGGACGTAGCACCTTGGGCTGGTCCGTTTTTACGAAAGGGACGAAAATTAGGTCTATTTTTTGCCTTGAAAGGCCGATCCTGAGGAAGGGCGTGGCCCTTACCCCCAGTGATATCAGAGATAATCTCTTTCAAGTCAGGACCAAACAGCGTTTTCCCCTTGAAAGGAATGTTTAGTAGCTTGTTCTTGGAAGACGCATCAGCCGACCAAGATTTCAACCAAAGCGCTCTGCGCGCCACAATAGCAAACCCAGAGTTCTTAGCCGCTAACTTAGCCAATTGCAAAGAGGCGTCTAGAGTGAAAGAATTAGCCAATTTGAGAGCATTGATTCTGTCCATAATCTCCTCATAAGGAGGAGAGTCACTATCGAGCACCTTAAGCAGTTCATCAAACCAGAAATATGCGGCAGTAGTGACAGGGACAATGCATGAAATGGGTTGTAGAAGGTAACCCTGCTGAACAAACATCTTTTTAAGCAAACCTTCTAATTTTTTATCCATAGGATCTTTGAAAGCACAACTATCCTCTATGGGAATAGTGGTGCGTTTGTTTAAAGTAGAAACCGCTCCCTCGACCTTGGGGACTGACTGCCATAAGTCCTTTCTGGGGTCGACCATAGGAAACAATTTTTTAAATATGGGGGGAGGGACGAAAGGAATACCGGGCCTTTCCCATTCTTTATTAACAATGTCCGCCACCCGCTTGGGTATAGGAAAAGCTTCTGGGAGCCCCGGCACCTCTAGGAACTTGTCCATTTTACATAGTTTCTCTGGGACGACTAAATTTTCACAATCATCCAGAGTGGATAATACCTCCTTAAGCAAAATGCGGAGATGTTCCAATTTAAATTTAAATGTAATCACATCAGATTCAGCCTGCTGAGAAATGTTCCCTAAATCAGTAATTTCTCCCTCAGACAAAACCTCCCTGGCCCCCTCAGATTGGGTTAGGGGCCCTTCAGAGATATTAATATCAGCGTCGTCATGCTCTTCAGTAACTAAAACAGAGCAGCCACGCTTACGCTGACAAGGGTTCATTTTGGCTAAAATGTTTTTGACAGAATTATCCATTACAGCCGTTAATTGTTGCATAGTAAGGAGTATTGGCGCGCTAGATGTACTAGGGGCCTCCTGAGTGGGCAAGACTCGTGTAGACAAAGGAGGGAATGATGCAGTACCATGCTTACTCCCCTCACTTGAGGAATCATCTTGGGCATCATTGTCATTATCACATAAATCACATTTATTTAAATGAATGGGAATTCTGGCTTCCCCACATTCAGAACACAGTCTATCTGGTAGTTCAGACATGTTAAACAGGCATAAACTTGATCAGAAAGTACAAAAAACGTTTTAAAATAAAACCGTTACTGTCACTTTAAATTTTAAACTGAACACACTTTATTACTGCAATTGCGAAAAAACATGAAGGAATTGTTCAAAATTCACCAAATTTTCACCACAGCGTCTTAAAGCCTTGAAAATATTGCACACCAATTTTGGAAGCTTTAACCCTTAAAATAACGGAACCGGAGCCGTTTTAAGCTTTAAACCCCTTTACAGTCCCTGGTATCTGCTTTGCTGAGACCCAACCAAACCCAAAGGGGAATACGATACCAAATGACGCCTTCAGAAGTCTTTTATAAGTATCAGAGCTCCTCTCACATGCGACTGCATGCCATGCCTCTCAAAAACAAGTGCGCAACACCGGCGCGAAAATGAGACTCTGCCTATGCTTTGGGAAAGCCCCTAAAGAATAAGGTGTCTAAAACAGTGCCTGCCGATATTATTAAATCAAAATACCCAGAATAAATGATTCCTCAAGGCTAAATAAGTGTTAATATCAATCGATTTAGCCCAAAAAAAGTCTACAGTTTAAATAAGCCCTTGTGAAGCCCTTATTTACAATCGAAATAAACATGGCTTACCGGATCCCATAGGGAAAATGACAGCTTCCAGCATTACATCGTCTTGTTAGAATGTGTCATACCTCAAGCAGCAAGGGACTGCAAACTGTTCCCCCAACTGAAGTTAATTGCTCTCAACAGTCCTGTGTGGAACAGCCATGGATTTTAGTTACGGTTGCTAAAATCATTTTCCTCATACAAACAGAATTCTTCATCTCTTTTCTGTTTCTGAGTAAATAGTACGTACCAGCACTATTTGAAAATAACAAACTCTTGATTGAATAATGAAAAACTACAGTTAAACACTAAAAAACTCTAAGCCATCTCCGTGGAGATGTTGCCTGTACAACGGCAAAGAGAATGACTGGGGTAGGCGGAGCCTAGGAGGGATCATGTGACCAGCTTTGCTGGGCTCTTTGCCATTTCCTGTTGGGGAAGAGAATATCCCACAAGTAAGGATGACGCCGTGGACCGGACACACCTATGTTGGAGAAAACAACTACGTTTCACCACTTCTCTCTTACTACCTCCATGCTTGTCGAGAGTTGCAAGAGAATGACTGGATATGGCAGTTGGGGAAGGAGCTATATAGCAGCTCTGCTGTGGGTGATCCTCTTGCAACTTCCTGTTGGGAAGGAGAATATCCCACAAGTAATGGATGATCCGTGGACTGGATACACCTTACAAGAGAAAATGGGCCGGCATCAACTTACATTTTTGCATTTCAAATAAAGATACCAAGAGAATGAAGAAATTAGAAAGTTGCTTAAAATTGAATGCTCTGTCTGAATCATGAAAGAAAAAATTTGGGTTCAGTGTCCCTTTAATCTTTTCCTGTATCTCCTATAGGGGAGTCTCCACCTCGACCATAGCTGACAGTGTGTCACACCAGTAGGTAGCTGCTCCAGCCACCGATCGCTACACAGCAAACGCCGTGAGTTGGAACATCTTTCTCAACATGGATTCTAATTTCTTGTCCATGGGCTCTTTGAACGACGAACTATCCTTGAGAGGAATAGTCGTCCACTTGGCGAGCGTGGAGATAGAACCATCCACCTTAGGAATGGCCCCCCATAGTTCAAGCTGAGAGCCCGGGACAGGAAACAGCTTTTTAAAAGAGGTAGAGGGAGAAAAGGACGAGACAAGTTTCTCCCACTCATTCTTAATGAGTGCACCACCCTATCTAGATTAGGGATCGAAGGTTCCTCTGGAAGTTTCGGTTCCGGAACCTCCAACGTAGCAAGCACTTCTTTTAGTAAAAAGCGCAAATGCTCCATCTTAAACTTAAAATCAGGCTCCTCCGTAGCCAGAGGTTTAGAAGGCGGCGATTCTGTCCAAGAGGGAGCACCCTCCGACGAGTAAGAGACGTCATCATCGGATAATATCTCAGAGACCTCCAAAAGACTGGATAACCCCTGGTACGGAAGTCTTTGTCTTTCCCTTTGCTTGCGCTTTGCAGGGCGTGGTAGAGCATGAAAAGTTGCAGAAACTGCTTCCTGCAACTGGGCAGCGATATCCCGAGGGAGGATCAGTAGGGCCTTGGGGAGCTACATGTGTAATCGGAGATGAATGTAGGGAAAGCACCTCGCGGGATGGAGAAACCTCAGAGGTGGAACAAAGTTGAGCAGGCGGATCAACATTAACCTTCTCACAATAAACACAGATATGAGCTTTAATTAAAGAGGGAGTATCCTCTAACACAGTGATTTTTAACCTTTTTTTTGCCGTGGCACACTTTTTTACATTAAAAAATCCTGTGGCACACCACCATCCCAAAATGTAAAAAAAAAATCACACATTGTAGCCTAATACAGCATATATATATACACATACACACAAACACACACATACTGTATGTATTGTGCTGTTATGCCATGCCTCCTACAAACTACCCCTGCACTGGGAGTAAAAAACAAGCAAAGTTTAAAAATATGTCACACTGTTGTCAGTCTGCCGTGGCACACCTGAGGATCTCTCACAGCACACTAGTGTGCCACGGCACACTGGTTGAAAAACACTGCTCTAACATATCAGAGTCCTCCATAGCTTATGCTTTAATACGGACTAGATAGAATAAATAGCACCTTTATACAAAAATGGCCAGGGCACTCACCACCTCCTATGACCCGGACACAGGGAAACCATTATGCCTCCCGCAATTGTCGATCAGGAAAGAGGAAGTTGAGAGGCCACACCCGGTCACATGGAGTGCCATGCAGGATCGCCCCTGCACTATAGAGAAAACGGCCAAAAGAGGCCACGTCGCCCTTCACCTGACTGTTCACACATTGCTGGAGCCTCATCTCACACGTGACATAGCATCAAACACAATAAACATATTATGCATAAATCCCCCCCTGTTCAATAATCCCCTTTCCAGGAATATTAACCCTCAATTCTATACAGATAAAAGGAGACACACTGTGACCCTGTCTTCTTGCGTTATCATATGTGTATAAATTAAACGATCTTACCAGAATCTATGCCGTGGAAAAGGTATACCGCCCTTCAAGTGTGACAGGTTAGTAGCATCACTCCTGACATGGACTTGAGTGAATAAAGCAGGCAGCGAAACTGGTCAACGCTGATTGCTTAAGGAGCTGTTAATCATGAGTCGGGATGGTTTCGCAGAAAGACTCTCCCTGCATCTCCGGACTCTAACTTTCACCCAAGCTCTCACTGAGAGGCTGACGGGACTACATAAGACTCCAGTCGAAGAGTACTACCCTCCATAAGAGACTACTCCAATCTTCCGACAAAAGGCCAAGAATGACTGGGGGATGAGGGGAGTGGGGGAGGTATTTAAGCTGTTGGCTGGGGTGTCTTTGCCTCCTCCTGGTGGCCAGGTTCTTAATTCCCACAAGTAATGAATGAAGCAGTGGACTCTCCTCCCATTAAAATGGAAACTGACCTGGTAGGATGAGCACCATCTGAGTAGCAGACAGCCAAACCAGTACTGAAACATATCAGTAGAGGTTATGGAATAGGAGTATATTGTAAATCCATAAAGGAAGGCAGCAGACAAGTTCCCAGATTATGGAAAGTTTATGAAGAAATTCCCATGAGGTGAATAAAATAATCATAAACACCCCCCAAGAACACCCCTCTGATGAGCACTGCACATTGAGGGGAAACTGGGCCTCAAAATAAACTGAGAACCCCTCTGTCTAAAGAAAAGCATGCACATCTTAATTCCTCAACCATCTCCAGTGGAGGCAAAGAAAAGACTGAGGTAAGTGTGAGGGGTTATATAGCGCTCTTGGGGTTTGGGAATCTTTGCCTCCTCCAAGTGGTATGGAAGGTAAGAGTAATGGATCGTGAACCGTCACCACCTGTATGAAAGAAAAACAAAATAGGAATAAATATTGAATTCAATGCTGTGAATCTTTTTTTAAGAATCACACCATTGAACGGTCCCCACCGACCCCCGTCCCCCCCGGTGCACCTGGCCAACACTTAAAGAGAAAGGTCAGAATTTAATTGTGGATGGGTGCATTTCAATTTTAAATAAAAGCATTTTTGTAATATACTTCCATTAGCAAAAGTGCTTCTAAAGGTTGTGACTATATTTCAGCGTCATATGCACATATCCTGTGAGGGCCCATGCACCAATATTTAAATACCACTCCTTCTCATAAAGTCAGCAGTGGCTTGTATGAGAAAAATAAAGTCTTCACAGAAAAAATAAACACCACTGCCAGCTCTCTGAAAAGGTGCGATGTTTGAATACTAGTGAACAGGCCCTTGTAGGATATGTGCTTATGCCTCTGAAAAATAGTGATAACTTTTACTAGAATCATTATTTGCTAATAGAAGTATATGGCAAAAACAGAATTTATGTTTACCTGATAAATTACTTTCTCCAACGGTGTGTCCGGTCCACGGCGTCATCCTTACTTGTGGGATATTCTCTTCCCCAACAGGAAATGGCAAAGAGCCCAGCAAAGCTGGTCACATGATCCCTCCTAGGCTCCGCCTTCCCCAGTCATTCGACCGACGTAAAGGAGGAATATTTGCATAGGAGAAATCATATGATACCGTGGTGACTGTAGTTAAAGAAAATAAATTATCAGACCTGATTAAAAAACCAGGGCGGGCCGTGGACCGGACACACCGTTGGAGAAAGTAATTTATCAGGTAAACATAAATTCTGTTTTCTCCATCATAGGTGTGTCCGGTCCACGGCGTCATCCTTACTTGTGGGAACCAATACCAAAGCTTTAGGACACGGATGAAGGGAGGGAGCAAATCAGGTCACCTAAATGGAAGGCACCACGGCTTGCAAAACCTTTCTCCCAAAAATAGCCTCAGAAGAAGCAAAAGTATCAAACTTGTAAAATTTGGTAAAAGTGTGCAGTGAAGACCAAGTCGCTGCCTTACATATCTGATCAACAGAAGCCTCGTTCTTGAAGGCCCATGTGGAAGCCACAGCCCTAGTGGAATGAGCTGTGATTCTTTCAGGAGGCTGCCGTCCGGCAGTCTCATAAGCCAATCTGATGATGCTTTTAATCCAAAAAGAGAGAGAGGTAGAAGTTGCTTTTTGACCTCTCCTTTTACCAGAATAAACAACAAACAAGGAAGATGTTTGTCTAAAATCCTTTGTAGCATCTAAATAGAATTTTAGAGCGCGAACAACATCCAAATTGTGCAACAAACGTTCCTTCTTTGAAACTGGATTCGGACACAAAGAAGGCACGACTATCTCCTGGTTAATGTTTTTGTTAGAAACAACTTTCGGAAGAAAACCAGGTTTAGTACGTAAAACCACCTTATCTGCATGGAACACCAGATAAGGAGGAGAACACTGCAGAGCAGATAATTCTGAAACTCTTCTAGCAGAAGAAATTGCAACCAAAAACAAAACTTTCCAAGATAATAACTTAATATCAACGGAATGTAAGGGTTCAAACGGAACCCCCTGAAGAACTGAAAGAACTAAATTGAGACTCCAAGGAGGAGTCAAAGGTTTGTAAACAGGCTTGATTCTAACCAGAGCCTGAACAAAGGCTTGAACATCTGGCACAGCTGCCAGCTTTTTGTGAAGTAACACAGACAAGGCAGAAATCTGTCCCTTCAAGGAACTTGCAGATAATCCTTTCTCCAATCCTTCTTGAAGAAAGGATAGAATCTTAGGAATTTTTACCTTGTCCCAAGGGAATCCTTTAGATTCACACCAACAGATATATTTTTTCCATATTTTGTGGTAAATTTTTCTAGTTACAGGCTTCCTGGCCTGAACAAGAGTATCAATAACAGAATCTGAGAACCCTCGCTTTGATAAGATCAAGCGTTCAATCTCCAAGCAGTCAGTTGGAGTGAGACCAGATTCGGATGTTCGAACGGACCTTGAACAAGAAGGTCTCGTCTCAAAGGTAGCTTCCATGGTGGAGCCGATGACATATTCACCAGGTCTGCATACCAAGTCCTGCGTGGCCACGCAGGAGCTATCAAGATCACCGATGCCCTCTCCTGATTGATCCTGGCTACCAGCCTGGGGATGAGAGGAAACGGCGGGAATACATAAGCTAGTTTGAAGGTCCAAGGTGCTACTAGTGCATCTACTAGAGTCGCCTTGGGATCCCTGGATCTGGACCCGTAGCAAGGAACCTTGAAGTTCTGACGAGAGGCCATCAGATCCATGTCTGGAATGCCCCACAGTTGAGTAATGTGGGCAAAGATTTCCGGATGGAGTTCCCACTCCCCCGGATGTAATCTCTGACGACTCAGAAAATCCGCTTCCCAATTTTCCACTCCTGGGATGTGGATTGCAGACAAGTGGCAGGAGTGAGTCTCCGCCCATTGAATGATTTTGGTCACTTCTTCCATCGCCAGGGAACTCCTTGTTCCCCCCTGATGGTTGATGTACGCAACAGTCGTCATGTTGTCTGATTGAAACCGTATGAACTTGGCCTTAAAAGTATTGCACACCAAATTTGGAAGCTTTAACCCTTAAAATAACGGAACCGGAGCCGTTTTTATATTTAACCCCTTTACAGTCCCTGGTATCTGCTTTGCTGAGACCCAACCAAGCCCAAAGGGGAATACGATACCAAATGACGCCTTCAGAAAGTCTTTTCTATGTATCAGAGCTCCTCACACATGCATCTGCATGTCATGCTTCTCAAAAACAAGTGCGCAATACAGGCGCGAAAATGAGACTCTGCCTATGATTAG